>NC_054388.1:114618871-114643871 GCF_017654675.1 Xenopus laevis | reverse complement strand
TTGGAGGGGTTGAACTTGATGGACTTTGTCTTTTTTCAACCCAATTTAACTATGTATGTAACTATGTAAAGTGATATTGACACTAAAAATTTTCTTTTCAAAATATTAATCTACATTAAAAGTTGCCTATGGGTCATGTTGATCGTTTTTCGCTGATAGTTCTGATTTTGTAAGTAATTGTTACTTGAAGTTCCTAAACCCGTCACATCTCAGTCTGTCAGTTAGAGTTTCTAATGCTAACAGACTCCTGCTGCACAAATATGGCAGCCCCCCTCATACAGGAACATGAGGGTAAGAGAAGCAATGTAAAAGAATCACACAAATACTTTTATGGCAAAATTATAAATCACATTCAACACCAATGTTATGGCAAATAAAAAGGATGACTGCCCTGATTCACTAGGGGCTCATCACTTGTGTCTTTCCCGGCGCCTCTTACTTGAGTTTGTGGCGCTGGCTGGGTGGGGTGTGAAGCACATGGAGCATACGTGTCGGAATTTGCAGGAGAGACCCCAGCGACATTGCTTCCTATTGTATCCATAACATATTTTCTTTGTCTTAAAGACACAAGAGCCTTTTGTTGCACCCTGCTTTTCACAGGAACTGCTCGCTCTCCCCTTGTAGATGTGCTCCAACCACAGATCCATTTTTCTCTGGGCAAAATTGAAATCTTTGCTGCTGTCCATTTCCTTCCTAAAATCCCAGTCATAATCCTTCCAGGCCGTGCCCCCATACGTTGTATACATATCAAAAATAGTATACATGTTCTTAATGACAGCAAGGCCCTGCGCGGTATTATTCGAAGTACACGCTGATGTATATCAAAAATCCCTTCAGCCAATCACGGAATTCTCTGCTTTGGGGCTTCTTATCATTTGTCTTGGCAGCTTTAACAGCTTCTTTTGTTAGAGCAAAAATGTCCACAAACCTCCCTTTCTGCGCACTTTCTGGGACAGGTGAGGGCAGAGAGGTGGCAATGTGATTATGTTTGTGTCAGCTGATCCGACAGATTTCATTTGATTGGCTGAGCTCTGTCTAGACATTTTCCCCACTGTTGATTGGCTCCCTCTGGCCTCTCCTCGACCTCATAGTTTTATATAATTTCTTTGCCATTCTGTACATTTTATTGTCGTCACTTGACTGATCACCGTCAGAAAAATCACTTGTTTCACTGAAACTGTCCGAGTCACTAGACTCTGCTCATAAACAGCTGCATGTTGGTCCTCCTTCACATCATTTGGACCCTCTTCCATTTCCCTCGGAGGAACCTGAACCTCCTCTTCGGTCCTCAAGGCCCCATTGTAGCCATTTTCACTTGGGCCTTCCCCTGCTCCTTCCCTAGGAGAGAAACTTTGTGTGGCACAGATACCCATGCCAAGGTTCCCAGTAGGCCATTGGTGGAGGTCCATATTTGTTGCCTCCATTTTCCCACTCTATATCCTCCTCATCACTGCCCCCTGAATCCTCCTCAACATGATGAAAACCTTGAGTGGGTATTGGCCTGATGTACACATAGGGATTCCACTGCAACCTTGCAAGGCCCTCACTTTCATTGCCCTCCGGATTCATTAAGGAACCATGTTGCTCTGTAGGTGCAGTTACAGTTTTTGGAGGCCAACCAACAAACATTTGGCCCCTGGGCCAGGCAGGAATGTGACAGATCACAGCAGGGTCTTTTGGTTCATACACACGTCATACACTCTTGTTTTCAAGAGATCCTGTAAACTTGATGCTCCCAGTTTCATAAAACCAGTACACAGCAATTCTTTTTAATTACATGAATTATTAATGGGTCTGTAATAATAGCAGTTTTTTTCACTAATGGCTCATGATAATACTCTGATTAAGCCCAATAGCTCATTGCAATACTTTGATGAATTGTATAAAAATATATCAAAAAGAACTGTTCTACTGTTGAGCCCGATGTCATATGTTGAGCCCAATATAGTGTTCAAGACAGCTTTATAACGTATAATTGTGTATATCAAAGCTTTGTATCATAGTATACAAGGCGGCTTTATAATCTATAATCCTGTATAATGAAGCTTTGTGCAAGAAAAATCATGGGAACTTATCAAATTGATGACCTAATAGTTGTTCTTGCATATGTATTATCTAATATGCTAATGATTTCGGAAGCCCTTATCAGACTCTTCTTTATTATATTACAATATGCTATTCAGCTACTAGTTAGCTAAGATAAGATCTCTGTTTCGGGTTTGTGCATGTTGTGGTGTCTGGCCAGATCTTGATGAGCGCATGGGAAGCAAGATCTGTTATTAACCAAATCATTATATGAGCTAAGCCTATATAAACTGGGGGTCTCCGTTCGGTCAGCTGAGATTTTGCCTGTGGGGTTAACGCGTGCAGCCACAGGACCGTTGAAGCCATTTGAGCCTCGATCTGCGGACTGTAATGGGATCTCTCAGTCTTGGTTGCAGAGGTGAGAGGTGCTTGCTCATTCGGTAATGTGTTCTTTTTCATTCTATTGTCTGTAATAAACCTTTGGTTAGACGTAGCTGGTGTGTTTTAATTATTTCCGAGAAACTCATAGAACCACAATTAAAACAGGGTCTAACTATAAATACTATGCTGCCTTTGGGCAGGAGGTAAGGACAGGACTGAGCCTCCTTCTGCTCCTTAACTTGCACATGCAGATGATTCACAAGTTAGGGGTGGTAGGGGAGGATGTCTATATGCCCCCTTTAAATCTAGCACGTTCCAACACAGCCCCAGTAGATTAAAATAGCATTTTGCATATCTCTTGCTCCATGAGACAAAGCACAGAGACCTGTGGCTATTTGCACAATGCTCCATGAAGTTGGCAAAATGCAAGAAGGTGGCCTTTCTGCACACTGAGTAGGGCATTGTATGTTTCTATTCTATTATGTGAGGTAGCACAGTCCTTTATACACTGCATGAACACTGACTTAATCTTTGTAGCACAGTTCGTAATTCTTCGTAATGTGTTGGGCATCCTTTACAATCATCTCTTACAAATATGGACATCCAAGGCGAACATTTCCCAGTGACTCAGTGCTAACGACTTGACCATTTCCATTACCACAAGCTGCATAATCTGACCATCCAAATCTACAGTTTCCTACTAAACTGGCCATGCCATGGCTACATGATCAGGTACAGAGGGTGGTTGTTAATGGGACATTCTCTACTTGGAGAAAGGTTCTTAGTGGGGTCCCTCAGGGCTCAGTATTGGGTCCATCTAGAATATGCCGTACAGTTTTGGTCTCCATCACTCAAACAGGACATTATTGTATTAGAGAGGGGACAGAGAAGGGCAACTAAGCTGGTAAAGGGAAAATCTTAGCTATGAGGAAAGACTGGCCAAATTGGGGATGTTCACTCTGGAGAAGAGGCACTTAAGGGGAGATATGATAACTATGTATAAATATATAAGGTATATATAACTGATTTATTTACCAGTAAGAAAAGTGGTTCTAGCTAAATATTGGGAAGGGGTTTGTTACAGTGAGAGCTGTGAAGATGTGGAATTGTCTCCCTGAATCAGTGGTACAGGCTGATACATTAGATAGGTACAAGGAAGGGTCGGATGCTTTATTCACCAGTAGCTCCTCCCAGCAGACAGGAGGGAGCCAATGAGATTAGAGGAGGGAAAGGGGTGTTACAGGGAGAGCTGGGAAGTGAATCAGTGGTACAGGCTGATACATTAGATAGGTACAAGAAGGGGTTGGATGGTGTTTAGCAAGTGAGGGAATACAGGGATATGGGAGAGAGCTCATAGTACAAGTTGATCCAGGGACTGGTCCCATTGCATCTTGGAGTCGGGAAGGAATTTTCCCCCCTCTGAGGCAAATTGGAGAGGCTTCAGATGGGTTTTTTGCCTTCCTCTGGATCAACTGGCAGATAGGCAGGTTATATATTAGGCAGGTTATATATTAGGCAGGTTATATATTAGGCAGATTATATATATTAGGCAGGTTATATATATTAGGCAGATTATATATATTAGGCAGGTTATATATATTAGGCAGGTTATATATATTAGGCAGGTTATATATATTAGGCAGATTATATATATTAGGCAGGTTATATATATTAGGCAGGTTATATATATTAGACAGGTTATATATATTAGACAGGTTATATATTAGGCAGATTATATATATTAGACAGATTATATATATTAGACAGATTATATATATTAGACAGATTATATATATTAGACAGATTATATATATTAGACAGGTTATATATTAGGCAGGTTATATATTAGGCAGGTTATATATTAGACAGGTTATATATTAGACAGGTTATATATTAGGCAGATTATATATATTAGACAGGTTATATATTAGGCAGATTATATATATTAGACAGATTATATATATTAGACAGGTTATATATTAGGCAGGTTATATATTAGGCAGGTTATATATTAGACAGGTTATATATTAGACAGGTTATATATTAGACAGGTTATATATTAGACAGGTTATATATTAGGCAGATTATATATATTAAACAGGTTATATATTAGGCAGATTATATATATTAGACAGGTTATATATTAGGCAGATTATATATATTAGGCAGGTTATATATATTAGACAGGTTATATATTAGGCAGGTTATATATATTAGACAGGTTATATATTTGGCAGATTATATATATTAGACAGGTTATATTTATTAGACAGGTTATATATTAGGCAGATTATATATATTAGGCAGATTATATATATTAGACAGATTATATATATTAGACAGGTTATATATTAGGCAGGTTATATATTAGGCAGGTTATATATTAGGCAGGTTATATATTAGGCAGGTTATATATTAGACAGGTTATATATTAGACAGGTTATATATTAGACAGGTTATATATTAGACAGGTTATATATTAGACAGGTTATATATTAGGCAGATTATATATATTAGACAGGTTATATATTAGGCAGATTATATATATTAGGCAGGTTATATATATTAGACAGGTTATATATTAGGCAGGTTATATATATTAGACAGGTTATATATTTGGCAGATTATATATATTAGACAGGTTATATTTATTAGACAGGTTATATATTAGGCAGATTATATATATTAGGCAGATTATATATATTAGACAGGTTATATATTAGGCAGATTATATATATTAGACAGGTTATATATTAGGCAGATTATATATATTAGGCAGATTATATATATTAGACAGGTTATATATTAAACAGATTATATATATTAGACAGGTTATATATTAGGCAGATTATATATATTAGACAGGTTATATATATTAGACAGGTTATATATTAGGCAGATTATATATATTAGGCAGATTATATATATTAGACAGGTTATATATTAAACAGATTATATATATTAGACAGGTTATATATTAGGCAGATTATATATATTAGACAGGTTATATATATTAGACAGGTTATATATTAGGCAGATTATATATATTAGGCAGATTATATATATTAGACAGGTTATATATTAGGCAGATTATATATATTAGACAGGTTATATATTAGGCAGGTTATATATATTAGACAGGTTATATATATTAGACAGGTTATATATTAGGCAGGTTATATATATTAGGCAGATTATATATATTAGGCAGATTATATATAGATTTAAGGTTGAATTGGATGGACGTGTGTCTTTTCTCAACCTCACGTGTTACTTTTCCAAGCACAATTGTTCTATAGGTAAAGGATTATTTACACACAATGTCTCCACTAAATTCCAATGAATGTGACTGAGAGAGAATTAGTATTGAGGTTCCAGTCAGACAGAGTAGCAGATACATTAGGAGCAGACAAATAATAACAAAGAATCTCCCCGACAAGTAAAGGTCTGTGACAAACAATATGAGGCGCCGCCATTAAACCTTATGGAAACACTGAACCCGCTGTACCGAGAGCCAAAAGCAAAGCAGCAACTCCGGAACAAGCCGAGGTCCGTCCGTGACTGGAGCACCAAGAAAAACAAAATGTCCACTAGCTCGTCCCTCAGGTCTCAATATCTGGAACCGCTGCTCTAAGTCCCATTGGCTACAGCACTAGCTCCAAATCGCATGCGCACTACGAGCTTTGACTGGCGCTCGCCTTCCATTGGTCGGCATCCTTAGCCGAGATCAGAGGCATCTTATTTACGCGTGCAGCATAAACGTCAGCGTCATACCGCATTGGTCAAAAAAAATATACCGACTATCCAATTGGAATTGGTTTCGCGCGCATGCGCATAGTAGACAGCGCCGATCCGTGCGGCTTGCGGCCGCTATTTGTTGCCGCTATCAGTGTATGAGTGACATTTACAACTAAGGGTTTCTATTCAGTTATCTGTCCCGCCCCCTTGCCAGTGGGTTAGGGAAGCTGCTCTGAATATCAAGTCTGGTTGCAAGCGCACAGTGAGGACCATTGGCTCATCTCTAGGCCAACCAGTAAGTTTTTCTCTCCCCTCAGCTTCAGGCAGAGCAGCACTTGTCCTGGGAAACAGGAGCAGCTCAGTCAGGGACAGAGGCCGCACTGACACTATCAGGTTTGGTTGTCAGAGCACACTGGTAACTTTATCCTGTAAGAGCAACAGAGAAGTCACCCACCCTCTCCATTATCCCCCTGTGTGTCTGGCACAGCTCTCTCTGCTATTTCTTTTATGTTCTATATTTCCTTTTGTTTGGAAAGGCACTTCCAGCTCAGTCCCGCCCACGAGGAGCCAATGGGATTGTGGGAGGAAGCGAGTGACACAGGGATGAAGGGGAAGAAGAAGAAGAAGGATAAAAATGAGGAGGAGGAGGAGCGGGGGAAGAAGGAGAGAATGGTGAATCTGACACTGGAGATGATCTATCTGCTGACTGGAGAGGTGAGGGGCACTGTGACTGGCACACTGACAAGAGACTGTCTGTCTGTACAAAGGGGGTCTCTCTGCAGCTCAAACACTATTCTCTCTTCCTTTCAATATTTAGCACTACATCCCTAGGAAGAAGTCAGATGATGGGGGGGCCCTGCATGCCCCTGGCTCCGTCATACAGAAGGAAAATAACAAGAATGACAAGAAGATCCTGGAACTCATGTCCAACATCATCCAGCTGCTGACTGGAGAGGTGGGTACAGCGGCCCCTTATTGTTTAGTAACAGTGGATGATAATCCCTTTCTCTGGCTGGGGGATGACTGGAACATTGTGTGTGACAGGTTGCCATAAGGACTCATCATGTTTCCATCTATTTTTCCTTTTTAGGAATGGGACTATAAAAAAAAAGGAAACAAGGACATTGAAATGGAAGGAATGACGAGTGAGTAATGTTCTGTATGGGCATAATATTATCAGAATCTGGTGTTGCAACTTATTAACATGCACAATATATAGACTGTGTGGTATCAATATTTATGCAGATATGTAACTGAAATATGTTCCATATAAGGGATATAATCCAAATTATATATTAGTAAATACAATAAGATGTGTGTAGGTACACTCAGAACACCCATCATACCACAGAACGTGGCAACAAAGGTGCGCACCTTCTGTAGAGTAAAATGTATGATCATCGGTACAGGTGTCCAATGGAAAATCTAACACATCTCAGTTGATGTGCTGTTCTGCCAGTGCAGAATCTTTTGCTTATGGGGGCAAAATGCCGATGATGCAAATTTGCATTTGAGTTTGCACCTTACAAGGACAAATCATATGACAGGTGTGTGTATGTGAAACCTACAGGTGTACAGAGTCTCAAAATATGTACCTATTTTATATGAAATCTGTTGGCAGGAAGGTACCAGAATGACTTTCTTTTTTTTTTTTTTTTTTTTTGTATCTTTACCAGAAAATAACACGATAGACCTGGTTGATGAAAATGTTTTTTCTGCAAACGGAGATGTCAAAATTACTGACATTTCTCCATTTAGACATCGACTACCAGCCAATGGGATTAAGGAGGAAGCAGCCTCACATGCAGGGAGGAACCAATCAGATTGCAGCATTAATTCACTTACAAAACAGATACAGGAAACAGATAAACCTACTCCTATCATAGGATGCAGCCTGAATAACCACTTGTCGGATGATTTAAAAGAGGAAGTGGCTTCATGTGAAGGGAGGAACCAATCAGATTGCAGCATTAATCCACTTACAGAACAGATACAAGGAACAGATACACCTACTCCTATCATGGGGTGCAGCCTGAATAACAAACCAACAACTAATTATATTTCACATGGAATTAAAGAAGAGCCAGTGTCCTATCATGAAAAAAATATTCCTGATTTCAGAATTATAACAATTTCAGACCCAGCAGTGGAAAAGGGCACATTTGCTATCACTGGCCACAGCTTGGCAGCAAATTACATATCAAATGTTATTAAAAAGGCACCTGCTTCATGTGAACGGAGAAACCATCCAGATTGCAATATTATTACCGTTAAAGAACAGAAACAAGGGACAGATGCAGCTTCTCCTAGCTTGCGGTCCAGCCCAAATAATGACTCGTCAGTTAATTATATACCAAATGGTATAAAAGAGGCATCTGCTTTATGTGAAGGGGGAAACCATCATGATTTCAATGTTATTATGGTTACAGAAAATGTAGAAGGAACAGATACGCCTAATCCTATTATGGGAAACAACCCAAGTAACAGATTTTCAGAAATAATGTGGGGCAAATATAGGACAAACGTGAATAAAGACACAAGTATGTCTTATGAAAGAGAACAATTCCTAACGGACATCTATAACTGCACTGAATGCCAAAAAGGTTTTATTAGCAATGAGGATCTTGTTAAACATCAAGAAAGTCACGCGGGAGAGAAGCCGTGTATTTGTTCGGAGTGTGGGATATGTTTCGCCCATGCCTTAGATCTCAGTAAACATCAGAAGACTCACACCGGAGACAAACCCATTATATGTTTGGAATGTGGGAAATGTTTTACTCGTCGCTGGTATCTTAGTGTACATCAAAAAATTCACACCGGGGAAAAGCCACACTCATGCTCTGAATGTGGGAAGTGTTTTTCACGCCGCTCACATCTGACACTCCATCAGTTAATTCACACAGGGGAAAAAACGTTCTGTTGCTCCGACTGTGGTAAATGTTTTGCCCGTCGCTCGCGTCTCACCGTCCACCAGAGAATTCACACCGGGGAGAAACCGTACTCTTGTTCTGTATGCGGGAAATCCTTTAGAGAACGATCAGACCTGAGCGTACATCTGAAAGTTCACACAGGGGAAAAGCCATACTTTTGTTCAGAATGCGGAAAATGCTTTACACGTCGCACCAATCTAGCAGAGCACCAGAGAATTCACACCGGAGAAAGAACCTTCTCTTGTTCTGTGTGTGGGAAGTGGTTTACACGCCAGTCCCGACTCATTTCGCATGAAAGAGTTCACCAGTAAAAATGTTTTGTATGTTCACTATAGTGTCTGACCCCCAACTTGCTTTTGTAGATCTTTAGAGAAACAATTATAAACAAAAAAAAGACTATACAGTTTTTAATATGTATCTACTTTGTATTCTATTTTTATTACAGGTTTGAACTAAAAATGCAACTAAAATAAATACATTTCATATGTTCCAAGGTTTGCGTTATTTCTTTACATTCGTGGATTGAGTACTCACCAAGCATCCTGTTCTGATACTAGAGCGTTGCTGGAGAAATGCACAATGCAAAGACTGAATGCACGTAGTAGGAAGAGTGTTGTACAATAGGTTTGGTACAGAGTTATTTCATGCAATATTGTGCTGTGGTATGCATGCACCTTCATCACACAGTGTACTTGAAACAGCCTCTCTTAGAGTCAGGATGGGGTTTGTGTGCCCTCCAGCCAACTTAGGCCTAACTCCTAAGGGCTGTTCGTATGTTATGACTCATGAAATATCAGGTTCCAGATGTTCTTAAAGGAGACGTTTTGTGTCAAAAACAAAAATGTACCAATGTATTACACTCTACTAAATATAGAAGGACAGTGCTTTAAAAAGTAGTGTTTCAAGCTGATTTATTGAATATTTCTGCATAAACCCTAATAGTCCCTGACTAAGAAGATTTTCATTCATCCAGTTCATGGTATATCTAGTATAGGTAAATCTTAAACAACTGGACTTGCTGAGTAATCAATGAAGACGTTTCACTACTCATCCGAGCAGCTTCTTCAGTTCAACTGACTGGTGTGGGAAGTTCTCGGCATATAAACTCTTCCACCAATCTAATCACGATTGGATTATGTGAAGAGTTTATATGTGTAGTTACTGTGATAGGATTATCCAATGTGTCATGCAACTCCTAGATACAGTGTTACTTGTGAGAGTTGCATGAATGGACGTGTGAAGTGTTCTGAATCCGCCGGGGTACAGATGTGAGAACAGCATTGTATGTAGCAGACAGGTGGTGTGGAAGGCAATCGGCAATCTCCATCAATTTCGACGCATGCGCAGTTGTCGAAAACCGGCAAATTGCTCCAACTGCACATGCGCCGACATACCGATCTCCGAGTCAGATTACCGAGGACCTGGAAGATGGATGCTGTGAAGTCCGCTGCCAGAATCTGAGATGAGGGGTAAGTATAAAGTATGGGGCATTCCCGGGGGGGGCAGTTAGCTTGGGGGGAGGAAGGAGGGGGTCTACGTGGGGTGGGGGTACAGGGTTTCCTTCTCCTTTAAAGTGTAAGGCATTTTTTAGTAGCTGTATGCACAAAATGTCTCAATGTCTTAAATATATTGATAATGGGTTGAGTGCAGAGGACCTCTTGTATTTGTCTATATGTATTTTGTGATCACAGTCTCATTGCACCCCCTCCTAATGGTTTTAAAAATAATTGGTTAGCACAACTGTCCCTTGTTTATTTCTTAGCAATCCCATTAGACACAAACTAAAGGAATATTTAGGTGGAACCTCCTTTCTTCTAATTGGAATGGGTGACCTTGTGTCAGCTGGAAAGACCTACTGGTAAATAAATCATTAGAGAGATTATTATATGATCCCCTTATATATTTATACATAGTTATCATATCTCCCCTTAAGCGCCTCTTCTCCAGTATGAACATCCCCAATTTGGCCAGTCTTTCCTCATAGCTAAGATTTTCCCTTTACCAGCTTAGTTGCCCTTCTCTGTCCCCTCTCTAATACAATAATGTCCTGTTTGAGACCAAAACTGTACGGCATATTCTAGATTGCTTGCTACAGCCAAGTTTATTATCTAAAAAGGACTCCAAGCTCCGTCTCCATTATGGATTTGCCTAGTGCAGTCCCATTAAGGGTATAAGTGGATATTGTTACATCCCAGGAGCTGGACTTTATATTTATCAACATTGAATCTTAATTCATCGAATTAATTGGGCTGATAGTTTTGTCTCATCTGCAAACACTGATACATTACTTACAACACCCTCCCCTAAGTCATTAATGAACAAGTTAAATAAAAGTGGCCCCAATACTGAGCCCTGAGGGATCCCACTAAGAACCTTACTCCAAGTAGAGAATGTCCCATTAACAACCACCCTCTGTACCCGATCCTGTAGCCAGTTTCCTATCCATGTGCAAACGACTTCATTAAGCCCAACAGACCTTAGTTTAGAAAGCAGTCGTTTGTGGGGCACAGTATCAAACGCTTTGGCAAAATCCAAATAGATCTACTGCCCCCCACTATCCAGCATCTTACTTACCTCATCATAAAAAGCAATCCCTTGCAAGACATTTGCCTCTCTAGCAACCTAGTGGATAATTGCTGTAACTCTTTCAACCACCCTCTTTTCCTGGTTTCTTTGCCAGACAGTGAATATGAAGATAAGAGAGATATTGCATCTGATCTGGGAGGAACATTATGTTATAATAATGAGCCAAACAAGATTGGGGCTGAAGGAGCAGATTGTTGTGCCAATGGAAATATCACTAACCTGGAAATTTCTCCAGTGGAACAGCCTTCACCAGCCAATGGGATTAAAAAGCAAACAGGTCGATCGGACAGGTGAAAAGATTTCTGTCGGCTGCCAATAATATCTCTGCGTGTATTGCCGATCGTACGATTTTCAGTGGGAGACTGTCACTAGCTTTTTTTGTACGATTACTGTCAGGGGCAGAACATCGGCTGATCTGTTCTTTTCTACTTTATTTGATCGGAATGGTTAGTGGCAGTTCGGGAGACGGGGAAGTCCGATCATTCGATGATTTGTACGATCGGATCTTTGAGTCTATGGCCAACTTTAGACTAACAGTCTTCTGTAATACTTGCATGCACTGGGGAAGTTCAGTTGTGGCCTCAAATAGGGACATCCATAGACAGGGACTTCTAGTGATGGGGAAGAATGGCACTAAGACATTCCAATTAATATACACAATAGATTAAAGGACATGTATTGTGTGAAATACACAAATCTGTCAATGTTGATCCTTCTAGTCTCTCCCATCTGTTCCACTTGCTGCTGCCTCCTTTCCCAGGCTGTGCAGGGGAGCCGGCAGCACTGAGCTCACTGCACTGTAGGACAGGAACCAATCAGCAGCTAGCAGGAACTGAAGCCTGTCTTTGCTTGGGTGACTGCTGGGCTGTGATTGGCTGTCCCCCTCCTTCTGGCAGGGAACAGTAGGACACGCCCACCCCTCATTTCAAACAGGGACAAGAACCACAGCAGATCCATAGGTAACTCCAATAAAGGGCACTTTTTTTAAGATATTCATTTTACCCCAAAATAAAACCAGCACCATATACAGTATTATTCCCAATTACCTCCTTGGAGTAGTTTCAAATTATGCTATATGTCTCCTTTAATTATCAGAGATAAGCTGGTCATGAAAGAGACCTAAAGCTACCCACTTCTCACAACCCAATCCTGAGCTTAACTGTAGCGTGGACCCCTTTGTTGGACCCAGCGCTTTCAGTGACATCACAAAAAGCACAGACAGGAGCGAATGGCTGATAGTAATGATTAATGAATATCCCAGCCATATAAGACATGAGAACGGATCAGAGGCTTGGGCATATTTACTTCATCATTTATTTTTACATAATAAAAAAAAAAAAAAGATCTTATTTTTTTCACAAGGTTCATGTTGCAAAAACTGCCTCTGGCCAAAACATCCATAAATATGTACTCAACTGTGAGCCATTAGGACAAAGAATTTCTATATAAGTTGCAATTACACATTTGGTCGCTGCAGATGTATATGGAGACATTGGCATGAGAGCACCCCCACTCCAATCTCACATGTGGCTGGATACTGCCTTGGTGGTTCATCTTCCAGCACTGCAGATTAACGCTTTAGATACACAATCTTCTCTGACCACTGAAAGTGGCACTCGTGATACTGGCCTCAGAAACGCGTGCCCAAGGCACAGATTTGTTTTCCTGCAAGAGCTAAGACTGTTATGCAATTTTCTGGAATGGCCTTTTCCAGGCCACAGCCAATAACTTAGCACCATTGAGATACTTCTGTAGTTTAGCGGACTTTGTTTCCCACGCTAACAGAAGCCATAGTTTAATATGGGTATGGCCTGATTTAGTTCTCTAGTACTGGAACTATATTTTGCTGGAATTTCTAGGAGAATACCTCCCCTACAGTACTGATCACATGGCACCCCCCCCATGTGATAATTAGTAATCTAGATTGCCAGTATGGCACAATTCTCAATTTATATGCCTGTTATTTTCTACTGGCCCTTTGTGACCCATCACTAATCAGATACACAGATGCAAAATGACAGATAAACACATACAATTGCATCAATGGCTCAAAAATTCTTAAGTACTGTGGGGCACAAGGAGATGGGAACTCTCACAAGGATTCTCTACCCTTTGCTGCTGACAGAGATATATTTATGTGTATGCAGCTTCCCCCAGGAACCCCCTAACTTGGATGGATTCTGTTCTCAAGATAGCCTTGGTCACTGGTACCCTGGCCTTGAGGGCAGATCCACCTGTTTGGCTGTAAGAGCAGTTTTTTTGTTTTTCTTTGCTGTGGAACGATCTCTCTACGCTCTCCCGCTAGGAACTCCTATAAAAACTCAAGATTTCTTTGTTGTGACTCTGTGAAATAAATTAATAAATAATAGATGGTGCAGGATTGAGATGCCCCATCTTATTGGTGGGCAGCAAACAGTTAGGCAGACCTGTGAGAGGACATTGCTGTGATTGGCTTCCGGTATCCAACTCGGCTTCTGGATAAGGACCATTTGGATACACCCACCAATAGTTTGTAACAAGAAGAGACAACTTCACTCATGATCTATGGGGAGCCTGTTATAAAGTATATGCCCAAATTGAAATTCTACATTGCCTACACAATTACGTGAACTTTGCAGTTTTGAGATCAAAACAAAGAAAGGTATCGGTGTCTTAGTTTAAGTTCTTTGCTGTAAGTGCACATGAGTCTCCCAACTGCCATGTGCTATAACAAATATAAAGAACACAGTTCTAAACAATAAAATGACACAATCTCCTAACACTCTTCTACAAAGGAAACTTTGACACTCCAGACATTCCAGTGCTTGAACTCAACTAAAAAAACAACAACTATGACTGGTGAACTCTGTAATGTGCATTGAGGTGTGCGAGCTGTGTGAAGCCTTTGCCACACTCAGAGCAAGAGTAGGGTTTTATTCCAATATGGCTCCTCTGGTGCACAATGAGTTGTGATCGATACGTGAAACACTTCCCACATTTGGAACAAGAAAGTGGTTGGTCCCCTGTGTGACTGATCTGGTGCACAGTGAGGGAGGAGAGACGTGAGAAACACTTCCCGCACTCGGAGCAAGTAAAGGCTTTATCCTCGCTGTGGAGTTTCTGATGTAAGTTCAGCTCCGAGCTCTGGGTAAAACATTTGCCACAGACAGAGCAAGGGAATGGTTTCTCCCCTCTGTGACTGCACTGGTGTGCATTAAGGTCGGAAAGCTGTAAATAACATTTGCCACATTTATAACAGAGATATGGTTTCACTCGTTTGTGGGACTTGTGATGCATATTAAGGAGTAAGAGACGTGGGAAACATTTCCCACATTCAGAACAAGAGAACTTACTTTCTTCCGAGTGCGTTTTCTGATGGACAATGAGGCTTGAAATCTGCTTAAAACACTTGCCACATTCAGAACATGAGTGTGGGGTGTCTTCAGTATGAGTCCGCTGTTGTCCATCAAAATTCTCTCTGTAGTCCGGCACAGGAATTGATATCAGTCCTGTGCGATTTTTACGTTGCCTTAAATTAACCTCTTTTCGATGAAATCCTTTGTAGCAAGTAGCGTTGTTGCACTTCCCCTGTACACCGTGTTCACATATACGATCTGTACATGTCTGCTTGCTAGCTGCATTATTCCTCTTTTCATCTGGATGCTTCCTTGCCCTCAGTTTCTTACTGTTTGTTCTGTAATCAGTTGATAAGCTACAGCCCGTGATCGGGGTCGGTTCCGAAACTGTAATTATTGTCAAATCAGAAAGGTCTGATTCTTCCTCTTTAATGGCACCTGCAATGTGATCTGATGAACTGTTATTTAGGACAGGAGCAGCAGTATCTGTTCCCTGTATCTGTTCTGTAAGTGGATTAAAGCTGCAATCTGATTGGTTTCCCTCTGCACACAAAGTCACCTCCTCTTTTATATCACCTGACAAGCTGTTATTCATTCTGCATCCCATGATAGGAGTAGGTGTATCTGTTCCCTGTGTTTGTTCTGTAAGTGGATTAATGCTGCAATCTGATTGGTTTCCCTCTTCATGAGAAACCACTTCTATTTTAACCGAATTTGAGGCAGAATTACATAGCAAGATGCTTATTTCACTTGTATCGGCTTCCTCTTTAATATTGTCTAATATATAATTAGCTGACAAGCTGTTTTTCAGGCTGCATCCCATTATAGGAGTAGTTGTATCTGTTCCCTGTATCTGTTCTGTATGTGGATTAATGCTGCAATCTGATTGGTTTCTCTCTTCCAATGAAACAGGTTCCTCTTTTATATCACTGACTGTTGGAGGCTGTTCCACATTTCCGTCAGCAAAAAAATGTGCTCCTTCAGCCCCAATCTTGCTTGTCTCATTATTATAACATAATGTTCCTCCCAGATCAGCTGTAATATCTCTCTTATCTTCATATTCACAGTCTGGCAAAGATACAAAATAAATTAGGTCTCTCTCTTAGTTAAAGGGGAACCATCGCAAAAATTTAGATTTCATTTATGCTTCATCATGCTGAAATAAAAAAAACTTTCCAAATACAATAAATTAAAAATTCTGCATTGTTTCTGAAATAATCAAGTTTATCTTCACTATTCCTCTCTCAGCATCTGTTTCTCTTCATTCTGTCTTCATGCAGCAGTTGGGTGTCACATTATCATTGACAGTTAGATCCAATATATCTTATAGGGGGGTCCTTTTCCCTAGCAGATGTAACCGATTCCAGTTCAAACAAAATCTAATTCATCTGCTAGGAAAGGAGCCCCCCTATAAAATATATTGGATCTAACTGTCAATGAATATCTGACAACTGCTGCATGAAGAGAGAATGAAGAGAAACAGATGCTGAGAGAGGAATAGTGAACATAAACTTGATTATTTCAGAAACAATGCAGAATATTTAATGGATTGTATTTGGAAAGTTTCTGATTTCAGTATGAGGAAGTATAAATTAAATTTTCATGTTCATGATAGTTCCCCTTTAAATATCATCCTGCCATTGGGTACAACTAAAGACACCCCATAAAAGGGGACATTTAGTGTTTCTTAAAATCCCCCTCACCATGCAAGTAACGATAAATATATGGCACCTGATTTCAAAGGACCATAATTAAACATTTTGATAAGTGGCCATTTTCTTATTCATCATGTTCTAATACCAGCCAGGTAAAAAAGAAAATGGGTGGTTTAACTATACTGTTACTTACTGTGCTTCTAATTTGCCTATAAGTCAAAATCACTATAATTTCCATTTTATTTTGGTAGGTTCTATCATATACTTTGCTTATCAGTTTAAAGGAGACATATTGTGTAAAAAAATAAGAATGTGCCAGTGCGTTATACTCATTTAGATATAGAACAATTGTGCTTAAAAAAGTAGTGTTTCAGGCTGATTTATTGAATATTTCTGCAAAACCCTAATAATCCCTCCCTTCTCTTCCACTTGCTGCTCCCTGAATTCCCAGCTCACTGCACTGTAGGACAGGAACCAATCAGCAGCTAGCAGGACCTGATAGGGAACTGAAGCCTGTCTGTGCTTGTGTGACTGCAGGGCTGTGATTGGCTGTCCACCTCCTACTGTGCTTCTGGCAGGGACACGCCCACCCCTCATTTAAAACACAGACCGGGACCAGAGAACATCTATAGGGAGCTCCAATAAAGGGGCTATTTTTAAAGATAATATTAATTTCTTTCATCTATCCTATATGTCTCCTTTAAGCAAAGTATTTAATGTAATTGTGATCAGCCCTTGTACTGTTGCTGATCAGCTACACCGCAAGTTCTAATATTTTTTGCCCTGCACCCATTACTCACCCTGTGGCTGGAGCTGCTGGGACTCCTCCTTTATCCCTTCTGTGATGAGAGAATGGTCTTTATTGAAACGAACCCACTCCTGCATGGATAAATAGATGGAAACATGATGAGTCCTTAAGGCAACCTGTCACACACAATGTTCCAGTCATCCCCCAGCCAGAGAAAGGGATTATCATCCACCGTTACTAAACAATAAGGGGCCGCTGTACCCACCTCTCCAGTCAGCAGCTGGATGATGTTGGACATGAGTTCCAGGATCTTCTTGTCATTCTTGTTATTTTCCTTCTGTATGACGGAGCCAGGGGCATGCAGGGCCCCCCCATCATCTGACTTCTTCCTAGGGATGTAGTGCTAAATATTGAAAGGAAGAGAGAATTGGTGTTTGAGCTGCAGAGAGACCCCCTTTGTACAGACAGTCTCTTGTCAGTGTGCCAGTCACAGTGCCCCTCACCTCTCCAGTCAGCAGATAGATCATCTCCAGTGTCAGATTCAGGATTCTCTTGTTCCGCTCATTTTTATCCTTCTTCTTCCCCTTCATCCCTGTGTCACTCGCTTCCTCCCACATTCCCATTGGCTCCTCGTGGGAGGGACTGACCTGGAAGCGACAATGGAATTAGGCAGTTAGAAATAGAACATATATGTAGAATGAAGATGTCTCCACTCCTTTGCAGCACCATTGGATTATTGAAGGGGCAGCATACTAGAAATACACATGTTTTTAAGATGAGCATGGTGGGTTGAGCTAGTACAATGTTAATTTAGAGGGTGGAAAGGACAGGGAATGAATCCATTGTAGAAGGGGGTATAAGGGACACACACAGAAGCCTGGGAACTGATAAAGGTATTTAGATGCTGTTGTTAAAGGAGACATATGATAAATGAATAAACCCTAATTGTGTAGGCAATTATAAGTAATATATGGTGTTGCTTTTACATGGTGCTAAACATTAATATTATCTTTAAAAACTGCCCCTTTATTGGAGCTCCCTATAGATGTTCTCTGGTCCCTGTCTGTGTTTTAAATGAGTGGTGGGCGTGTCCCTGCCAGACGCACAGTAGGAGGGGGACAGCCAATCACAGCCCTGCAGTCACACAAGCACAGACAGGCTTCGGTTCCCTATCAGGTCCTGCTAGCTGCTGATTGGTTAAGCACAATTCTTCTATATGTAAATGAGTATAACGCACTGGCACATTCTTATGTTTTACACAAAATGTCTCCTTTAAGGTTAAGGGTCTGAATGTGCAGCTTGTTACTGCCCCTCACAGACGTACAAAGAGTAACTGGGCTGCACCTCAGTGGGGACCATAAAGAGCAGAAACTTGAGCGGCCATGACTGAGGTACAAGACAACAGTGATGTTTGTTATTTGCCCTTTGCTTTCGTGCAGACATGGCTACAATTCCCAGTATGCTCTGTATGTGCAGGATGAATAAAGTAACAATTACCTGAGAAGCTTGTTGTCCCAATGAAGTGGATATTACTGACACCCCATAATGTAGGCTGCGGCTCCCTAACTGCCCAAGACGCTGCTTGATACAATCAGACTGACAATCCGCTCTGCGGTAACATATGTATCAGTCTCGCCTCCACCACTGGCCACGAAATATAATGCACAAACCATCCTGGAACATCACTTCCGCAATCAGCATAGTCTCACCCGGAAGTCCCGCCTCCACGCCAAGTACAACCATTGCACTGATTCGCTCCTGATCCCCTCGTGACGCTTCACCAGCGCAGAGAGCTAAGCTTACAAAACTCAATCGCTTGTAGTTCCACCAAAAGTCCCAGAATTCAACGGACCAGTAATCTTCTTCCCATAGATATAATCCTATCGATGGCTCATAAAGCGATCTCCTACAATTCCCAGCGTGCATTGGTAACAGGAAATACGGGCTGCCACGTGACGTGGGAGGGCCAATCAGGGCACGCGTTCTGTCGTAGCGTGAATTCCCCTGGAGTACATGTGTAGGTTACAATAACTCTCAAAGCACAACCTGCCCCGCCTCAAAGTTGGACTAAGCTACAACTCTCAGGAGAGCCGGTGAATAGCTGGAGGGCAGCCGCTTGTATATCCCTGGTTTGCAAGTGTATTCATCCACATTTTATTGTAGGCGCTGCACTGATTGGCTCTGAATATGCACGTGATTAATTTCCTGCAGGAGGTGCACGCCGGGACACGTAGTTTTACGCTATCCAGTTCCCAGCGTGTCAGTGTCACGTGACAACTCAGAGCAAAATGGCTTCAACACTTGCACACAAACGCAAATTGGAGGCGGAAGTAGGACGTCGATACCGCAAATTATCTGTCCCTTACCCATTACTTGTTCCTGTGTATTGCCTCTACAGCTGTGGCTCCAGCCTCTGCTCCTTATCTTATCAGAGTAGCGCTTCCGGTCCTCCACTTCCTCTGTACTACAACTACACTTGGGGACCTTCTGTGTTTATTCACCTTTTTACATAAACCATCTGAGGCGGCGTGTCTTCTGTCACAGTGGGTGGAGACAATGACACCAGTGACAGAAAATATGTCTGCCCTCAGTCCTCCATAGAGAGAGAGAGAGAGTCCAATGTTTCATGAGTCCATGCTGTGTGAAGATGCCCCAGTAAACCCTGGACATAATACACAACTTTGATTTGTACATGGATCTTGCTGGGAATAATTTTGGGATTATTTTAAGCAACATTACAGGTATTAGTGATTAGGAGTATATGACCTGCCCTGGCTGAGGAGCGGCTGTGGAACACAAGTTTATGAGGATTATATTTACATATTATATACACTGTGTAAGTATTCAGTTATCCAGTAATTTTTCCTGTTCTAGAAGCTCAGTCATGTCTCTTGTATAATATAAATCTACTTAAAAACATCTATGCCTAAAGAGACATTACCTGGCATAGATGTTTTTAAAGGAACAGTTCAGTGTGAAAATAAAAACTGGGTAAATAAATAGACTGTGCAAAATAAAAAATGTTTCTAATATAGTTAGTCAAAAATGTAATGTATAAAGGCTGGAGTGAACAGATGTCTAATAAAACAGCCAGAATCCAACTTATTGCTTTTCAGCTCTCTAACTCTGAGTTAGTCAGTGACTTGAAGGGAGGCCACATGGGACATTTCTGTTCAGTGAGTTTGTAATTGATCCTCAGCATTCAGCTCAGATTCAAAAGCAACAGTTATGTCCCATGTGCCCCCCCCCTCAAGTCTCTGATAGGTCACTGCCTGGTAACCAACCAGTGGAAACCAAGAGAGCTAAAAAGCAGGAAGTAGTGTCTGACTGACATGTTATATATAAAATCACTCCAGCCTTTATACATTACATTTTTGCCTAACTAACTATATTAGATACATTTTTTATTTTGCACAGCCTATCTATTTATCTAATTTTTATTTTTACACTGAACTGTTCCTTTAAGTATATTTATATTATACAAGAGACATTACTGTAATACAAATAGTTTTATACCTGTAATAAACTGCATAGTCACCCTCACACACAGATCTACACCGTATACTTTCATAAACTGGGGTCCAAACTGAAGGTCAGTTAGGGGGAGATTTGGGGTGAGTGTTTATTTGTGTCCTGGATACCCCTGGAACTATAGCAGGGTGACTGTTCCCCAATGTTTCTATATATCTGTAACCTTGTTATGAGCTAAGGGGGCCCAGTCTGAAGGTCAGTTAGGGGGAGATTTGGGGTGAGTGTTTATTTGTGTCCTGGGTACCCCTGGAACTATAGCAGGGTGATACCCCAATGTTTCTATATATATGTAACCTTGTTATGAGCTAAGGGGGCCCAGTCTGAAGGTCAGTTAGGGGAAGATTTGGGGTGAGTGCTTATTTGTGCCCTGGGTACCCCTGGAACTATAGCAGGGTGACACCCCAATGTTTCTATATATCTGTAACCTTGTTATGAGCAAAGGGGGCCCAGACTGAAGGTCAGTTAGGGGGAGATTTGGGGTGAGTGTTTATTTGTACCCTGGGTACCCCTGGAACTATAGCAGGGTGACACCCCAATGTTTCTATATATCTGTAACCTTGTTATGAGCAAAGGGGGCCCAGTCTGAAGGTCAGTTAGGGGGAGATTTGGGGTGAGTGTTTATTTGTGTCCTGGGTACCCCTGGAACTATAGCAGGGTGATACCCCAATGTTTCTATATATATGTAACCTTGTTATGAGCTAAGGGGGCCCAGTCTGAAGGTCAGTTAGGGGAAGATTTGGGGTGAGTGCTTATTTGTGCCCTGGGTACCCCTGGAACTATAGCAGGGTGACACCCCAATGTTTCTATATATCTGTAACCTTGTTATGAGCAAAGGGGGCCCAGACTGAAGGTCAGTTAGGGGGAGATTTGGGGTGAGTGTTTATTTGTACCCTGGGTACCCCTGGAACTATAGCAGGGTGACACCCCAATGTTTCTATATATCTGTAACCTTGTTATGAGCAAAGGGGGCCCAGTCTGAAGGTCAGTTAGGGGGAGATTTGGGGTGAGTGTTTATTTGTACCCTGGGTACCCCTGGATCTATAGCAGGATGACTGTTACCCCAATGTTTCTATATATCTGTAACCTTGTTATGAGCTAAGGGCCCAGTCTGAAGGCCAGTTAGGGGGAGATTTGGGGTGAGTGATTATTTGTACCCTGGGTACCCCTGGAACTATAGCAGGGTGACACCCCAATGTTTCTATATATCTGTAATCTTGTTATGAGCTAAGGGGGCCCAGTCTGAAGGTCAGTTAGGGGGACATTTGGGGTGAGTGTTTATTTGTTAGGAGCTAAGGGGAAAAAAGTTAATACAAATGGGTCCATTAATCTGAAAAATCTCAACTTCAATTCCTACTTCAGTTGTGTCTTATTAAGAAGCACCACCCCACTCTGGGTTTGGACCACTCTGACTGGCTCAGGCATATCATGTGACAAGTCTTACTTCCTGCAGCTCATGCATTATGGGAAATGTAGTGTATTATTACAAAACAAGATTAGGCTGAAGGGGTAGCTGCACTACAAGGCCCCGGATGCCCATTTTTTAGTAGTTTATTGCACGTTATAATGTCCTGTACAGATTAATAAAGTGCAGACGATGTTTTCTTTGTATACATTTTAGTCATGAGCACGGCTTTGTCTTCTTTTCTGCTATAGTTGAAATACAACTGAAAGCATTTCCTAAGTGCTAAACATTCTTATTGGTGTTATTGCAGTTACAGGGGATGCTGGGAGTTGTACTTGAGGATCATTTATTGGCCGACTGGCCCACTAGGAAATATGCAGGGATTTATAGGGCTACCGGGGTGCACTTAACAATTCTGCATGGGAACTGCTACTGAGAACTTCGGCACAGACTGGGGGAAGTCAGGTCACAAGGAAAGTCATAGACCATGCAAATAGTTGGTGGTGCCAATGTTAAATATATTAATCCCCAAAGCAATTATTTTGGAGTCCTTCTTCCCTAAAACAACAGGCAAAATGATACTGAAGAATATTAATACTGGGCACCCGTCTCATCCCTCCCCAGATACTTTAGAATTCTGGTGCCCCCAGCGGGGAGACTGTAGTTTTTATTGCTGAATGGATCACAGAGAAGCATCTGATTGACTTTGGATAATTATGACCCACGCAGACTCATATAGCCTATATGTAACAGCTCTGACATTCAAACAGTTCTGGTTGGATATTGCAAAGTCTCTATGTTGTCATTTAAACAACTTTTTGGCTTTATATTAGGGATAATGCTCCTGGGCAGTTTTATATAAAGCAAGAAAGCATATTCTTAGGCCCTCAATGTGAAACAAATGTAGAGGATTCTGTTAAGGGGCACAACATTGAAACACTAGACTATACACACCCCTGAGCAAGCCCTTAATACTTCCTCAATGTAAATGCATTTGCTCTCAAGAATGCCTCTACAGTGCCCCCCATACAATTGTTGTTTTCTGATAAATGATGGTTAGTACAGGGAATACCTATACTGATTTGCTATTATGGGGTCTCTCTGCACAGACTATGAGCAAACTTAGGGACTGTTCCTGCTGAATTGTGCTTAGTACAGGGAATACCTATGCTGCCATAGTTTTATGGGATCTCTCTGTACAGACTATGAGCAAACTTAGGGACTGTTCCTGCTGAATTGTGCTTAGTACAGGGAATACCTATGTGCCATAGTTTTATGGGATCTCTCTGTACAGACTATGAGCAAACTTAGGGACTGTTCCTGCTGAATTGTGCTTAGTACAGGGAATACCTATGCTGCCATAGTTTTATGGGATCTCTGTACATGGCAAATGTAGAGAGATGTCCCTGATACAGTTGTGCCCATGAAAAAATATTAGTGACTTTTTTTATTTAGCCAGATCCGAAATTACATCAGACCACAGAAACCAGTGTTCTCTCCCTGCCACAGGTATAAATGCCCCAGTTATGGGCTAAGTACTCCAATCAAGTTTCACACTGCATTGAGTGACAAATGAACAAACGCTATAGAGTCTCTCATTATTTACATATAGAATTAATAGCGAATGGAGGGCACACCAAAACTTTCAAAAAGTAATTAGAGGTGCAGGAACAAATGTTACCCCTACCAAAGGTAACCTGTACCAATGTATTTTATCCGTATTTTCGCACTCTCAAAACAGACACAATTTAGAAAAAAGGTGGTTTTGAAAATAATAATTTTTACTTTTATGCAGTGAAAAATACTTTACATGAACGCCATAATGCACATGGCATAATTTATACAACATTAGGTAGGTGTATCCGCTCCTTGTTGATATCTTGCTTGCCATGTATAATTAAAGGGTGGTTGATATTGTATGCTATTTTTAATATTGTATAAATTATGCCATGTGCATTATGGCGTTGTTCATGTAAAGTATTTTTCTCTGCATAAAAGTAAAAAAATGTTCTCATTATTTACATGCCAGGGAATGAAAGATGGCCACAAGGCATATGGATATGCTGTGGGATATGAAGTGTAAGGGTATTTGAGAGTTGTAAGAATAATATAAGCAGAAGACAATTTATTGCATTAATGTGAGTGAGTTCTCTGGTGCACATTGAGGTTTGAGCGCTGTGAAAAGCATTTCCCACACTGAATGCATAAGAAGGGTTTCTCCCCTGTGTGAGTTCTCCGGTGCACATTGAGGTTTGAGCGCTGTGTAAAGCATTTCCCACACTCCGCACAAGAGAACGGCTTCTCCCCTCGATGGATTTTCTGATGTTCCGTGAAGTTGAAGCGCTGCGTGAAACATTTGCCGCATTCAGGACACGAATATGGCTTTTCCCCTAAGTGAATTTTCTGGTGAATCTTAAGTCGCGAGAGATGTATGAAACATTTGCCGCATTCAGGACACGAATATGGCTTTTCCCCTAAGTGAATTTTCTGGTGAATCTTAAGTCGCGAGAGATGTTTGAAACACCTCCCACATTCAGAACAAGAGAAGGTTTTTTCCATGGAATGGATTTTCTTGTGCGCAGTAAGCTGCGAGTGCTGCGAAAAAAATTTCCCGCAGTCTGAGCAAAAGTACGGCTTCTCCCCGGTGTGAATTCTCTGGTGCTGAGTCA